>NW_027461090.1:590000-605677 GCF_046129695.1 Lonchura striata
TCCTCCTCGTCCGCCTCCTCCTCGTCCTCCTCCTCCTCGTCCTCCTCCTCCTCGTCCTCCTCCTCCTCCTCCTCCTCGTCCTCGTCCTCCTCCTCCTCGTCCTCCTCCTCCTCATCCTCATCCTCCTCGTCCTCTTACTCATGCTCATCCTCCACGTCCTCCTCGTCCTCATCCTCCTCCTCGTCCTCGTCCTCCTCGTCCTCGTCCTTCTGGTCCTCCTCCTCCTCATCCTCGTCCTCCTCCTCCTCCTCGTCCACCTCCTCCTCCTCCTCCTCCTCCTCCTCGTCCTCCTCCTCCTCCTCCTCATCCTCGTCCTCCTCCTCCTCCTCCTCCTCCTCGTCCTCCTCCTCCAAGTCCTCCTCCTTGTCCTCCTCCTCCTCCTCCTCCTCCTCCTCGTCCTCCTCCTCCTCGTCCTCCTCGTCCTCCTCATACTCCTCCTCGTCCTCCTCCTCCTCGTCCTCCTCCTCCTCGTCCTCGTCCTCCTCCTCCTCGTCCTCGTCCTCCTTCTCCTTGTCCTCCTCCTCCTCGTCTTCGTCCTCCTCCTCCTCCTCCTCCTCCTCCTCCTCCTCCTCCTCCTCCTCGTCCTCCTCCTCCTCCTCGTCCTCGTCCTCCTCCTCCTCGTCCTCCTCCTCCTCATCCTCATCCTTCTCGTCCTCATCCTCATCCTCCTCCTCCTCCTCCTCATCCTCGTCCTCCTCCTCGTCATCCTCATCCTCCGCGTCCTCTTCCTCATCCTCATCCTCCACGTCCTCCTCGTCCTCATCCTCCTCCTCGTGCTCGTCCTCCTAGTCCTCGTCCTTCTCGTCCTCATCCTCATCCTTCTCCTCCTCGTCCTCCTCGTCGTCCTCGTCCTCCTCTACCTGGTCCTCCTCCTCCTCATCCTCATCCTCCTCCTCCTCCTCGTCGACCTCCTCCTCGTCCTCCTCCTCCTCTTCCTCCTCCTCCTCCTCCTCGTCCTCGTCCTCCTCCTCGTCCTCCTCCTCCTCGTCCTCCTCCTTGTCCTCCTCCTCCTCGTCCTCCTCCTCCTCGTCCTCCTCCTGGTCCTCATCCTCCTTTTCCTCCTCCTCGTCCTCCTCCTCCTCATCCTCATCCTCCTTGTCCTCGTCCTCCTCATAGTTTTCCTCGTCCTCGTCCTCGTCCTCCTCATCCTCATCCTCGTACTCCTCCTCCTCCTCCTTCTGCTCCTCGTCCTCGTCCTCGTCCTCCTCCTCCTCCTCCTCGTCTTCGTCCTCCTCCTCCACCTCCTCCTCGTCCTCCTCCTCATCGTCGTCCTCCTCCTACTCATCCTCGTCCTCCGGCTCCTCATCCTCCTCCTCGTCATCCTCCTCCTCGTCCTCCTCCTCGTCCTCCTTTTCCTCCTCCTCGTCCTCCTCCTCCTCATCGTTTTCCTCCTCCTCGTCCTCCTCCTCGTCCTCGTCCTCCTCGTCCTCATCCTCGTCCTCGTCCTCCTCTTCCTCGTCCTCCTCCTCCTCCTCCTCCTCCTCCTCCTCCTCCTCGTCCTCCTCCTCCTCGCCCTGCTCCTCCTCCTCCTTCTGCTCCTCGTCCTCGTCCTTGTCCTCCTCCTCGTCCTCCTCCTCCTCGTCGTCGTCCTCCACCTCCTCCTCCTCGTGGTACTCCTCCTCGTCCTCCTCCACCTCGTCCTCCTCCTCCTCGTCCTCCTCCTCTTTGTCCTCCTCCTCCTCCTCCTCGTCTTTCTCCTCCTCGTCCTCCTCCACCTCGTCCTCCTCCTCCTCCTCCTCCTCCTCTTTGTCCTCCTCCTCCTCCTCCTCCTCTTCCTCCTCCTCGTCCTCCTCCTCCTAGTCCTCGTCCTCCTCCTCGTCGTCCTCCTCCTTCTCATCTTCGTCCTCCTCCTCCTCCTCCTCGTCCGCCTCCTCCTCGTCCTCCTCCTCCTCGTCCTCCTCCTCCTCCTCCTCCTCCTCCTCCTCCTCCTCGTGCACCTCCTCCTCGTCCTCCTCCTCCTCGTCCTCCTCCTCCTCCTCCTCATCCTCGTCCTCGTTTTCCTCCAAGTCCACCTCCTCCTCGTCCTCCTCCTCCTCGTCCTCCTCCTCCTCCTCCTCCTCCTCGTCCTCCTCCTCCTCGTCCTCCTCCTGGTCCTCGTCCTCCTTTTCCTCGTCCTCGTCCTCCTCCTCCTCGTCCTCCTCCTCCTCCTCCTCGTCCTCGTCCTCCTCCTCGTCCTCCTCCTCCTCGTCCTCCTCCTCCTCGTCCTCCTCCTTGTCCTCCTCCTCCTCGTCCTCCTCCTCCTCTTTGTCCTCCTCCTCCTCCTCCTCGTCTTCCTCCTCCTCATCCTCCTCCTCCTTGTCCTCATCCTCCTCCTCCTCCTCCTCGTCCTCCTCCTTCTCGTCTTCCTCCCCCTCCTCCTCCTCCTCCTCCTCGTCCTCCTCCTCCTCGTCCTCCTCCTCCTCCTCCTCCTCCTCCTCCTCCTCCTCCTCGTCCTCCTCCTCCTCGTCCTCGTCCTCCTCCTCCTCGTCTTCGTCCCTCCTCTCCTCCTCGTACTCCTCCTCTTCCTCCTCGTCCTCCTCCTCCTCCTCCTCCTCCTCCTTGTCCTCCTCCTCCTCATCCTCCTCCTCCTCCTCCTCGTCCTCCTCCTCCTCCTCATCCTCCTCGTCCTCCTCATACTCCTCCTCGTCCTCCTCCTCCTCGTCCTCCTCCTCCTCGTCCTCGTCTTCATCCTCCTCCTCCTCCTCGTCCTCCTCCTCCTCGTCCTCCTCCTCGTCCTCCTTTTCCTCCTCCTCGTCCTCCTCCTCCTCATCTTCATCCTCCTCGTCCTCGTCCTCCTCATCGTTTTCCTCCTCCTCGTCCTCCTCCTCGTCCTCCTCCTTGTCCTCCTCCTCCTCGTCCTCCTCCTCCTTGTCCTCCTCCTCATCCTCGTCCTCCTTTTCCTCCTCCTCGTCCTCCTCCTCCTCATCGTTTCTCCTCCTCCTCGTCCTCCTCCTCGTCCTCCTCCTCCTCGTCCTCCTCGTCCTCCTCCTCGTCCTCCTCCTCCCCTCCTCTTTCTGCTCCTCGTCCTCGTCCTCGTCCTCCTCCTCCTCGTCCCTCCTCCTCCTCGTCCTCGTCCTCCTCCTCCTCGTCCTCATCCTCCTCCTCGTCCTCCTCCTCCTCATCCTCGTCCTCCTTTCCTCCTCCTCGTCCTCCTCCTCCTCATCCTCATCCCTTCTCCTCCTCGTCTTCCTCGTCCTCCTCGTCCTCCTCATCCTGGTCCTCCTCCTCCTCATCCTCGTCCTCCTCCTCCTCCTCGTCCACCTCCTCCTCGTCCTCCTCTTACTCGTCCTCCTCCTCCTCCTCCTCATCCTCGTCCTCCTTTTCCTCCTCCTCGTCCTCCTCCTCCTCATCCTCATCCTTCTCCTCCTCGTCTTCCTCGTCCTCCTCGTCCTCCTCATCCTGGTCCTCCTCGTCCTCCTCCTCATCCACCTCCTCCTCCTCTTCAGCCTCCTCCTCCTCCTCGTCCTCCTCCTCCTCATCCTCCTCCTCCTCGTCTCCTCCTCCTCCTCCTTCTGCTCCTCGTCCTCGTCCGCGTCCTCGTCCTCCTCCTCCTCCTCCTCGTCCTCCGCCTGCTGGTCTTCGTCCTCGTCCTCCTCCTCCTCGTCCTCCTCCTCCTCCTCGTCGTCCTCCACCTCCTCCTCCTCCTCGTCCTCCTCCTCCTCGTCGTCCTCCTCCTCGTCCTCCTCCTCCTCGTCCTCCTCCTCCTCGTCCTCCTCCTCCTCCTCCTCGTCCTCCTCCTCCTCCTCTTCGTCCTCCTCGTCCTCCTCCTCGTCCTCCTCCTCCTCCTCCTCCTCCTCGTCCTCCTCCTCCTCGTCCTCCTCCTCCTCCTCCTCGTCCTCCTCCTCCTCCTCTTCGTCCTCCTCGTCCTCCTCGTCCTCGTCCTCCTCCTCCTCGTCTTCGTCCTCCTCCTCCTCCTCCTCGTCCTCCTCCTCCTCCTCCTCGTCCTCCTCCTCCACCTCTTCCTTGTCCTCCTCCTCCTCATCCTCCTCCTCCTCGTCCTCCTCCTCCTCGTCCTCCTCCTCCTCGTCCTCCTCCTCGTCCTCCTCCTCCTCCTCCTCGTCCTCCTCCTCCGTCCTCCTCGTCCTCATCCTCCCTCCTTCCTACTCATCCTCGTCCTCCGGCTCCTCATCCTCCTCCTCGTCTTCCTCCTCCTCGTCCTCCTCCTCGTCCTCCTCCTCCTCCCTCCTCGTCCTCCTCTTCCTCATCCTCGTCCTCCTCCTCCTCCTCCTCCTCCTACTCCTCCTCGTCCTCCTCCTCGTCCTCGTCCTCCTCGTCCTCATCCTCGTCCTCCTCCTACTCATCCTCGTCCTCCGGCTCCTCATCCTCCTCCTCGTCTTCCTCCTCCTCGTCCTCCTCCTCGTCCTCCTCCTCCTCCTCCTCGTCCTCCTCTTCCTCATCCTCGTCCTCCTCCTCCTCCTCCTCCTCCTACTCCTCCTCGTCCTCCTCCTCGTCCTCGTCCTCCTCGTCCTCATCCTCTTTCTCATCCTCGTCCTCGTCCTCGTCCTCGTCCTCCGTGTCGTCCTCCTCCTCCTCCTCATCCTCCTCCTCCTCCTCCTCGTCCTCCTCCTCCTCGTCCTCCTCCTCCTCGTCCTCGTCCTCCTCCTCCTCGTCCTCCTCCTCCTCGTCTTCGTCCTCCTCGTCCTCCTCCTCGTCCTCCTCCTCCTCCTCCTCTCCTCCTCCTCCTCGTCCTCGTCCTCCTCGTCCTCGTCCTCCTCCTCCTCGTCTTCGTCCTCCTCCTCCTCCTCCTCGTCCTCCTCCTCGTCCTCCTCCTCCTCGTCCTGCTCCTCTTTCTGCTCCTCCTCGTCCTCCTCCTCCTCCTCCTCCTCCTCCTCGTCCTCCTCGTCCTCGTCCTCCTTTTCCTCCTCCTCGTCCTCTTCCTCCTCATCCTCGTGCTCCTCCTCCTCGTCCTCCTCCTCCTCGTCCTCCTCCTCGTCCTCCTCCTCCTCGTCCTGCTCCTCTTTCTGCTCCTCCTCGTCCTCCTCCTCCTCGTCCTCCTCCTCCTCCTCGTCGTCCTCCACATCCTCCTCATCGTGGTCCTCCTCCTCGTCCTCCTCCACCTCGTCCTCCTCCTCCTCGTCCTCCTCCTCTTTGTCCTCCTCCTCCTCCTCCTCGTCTTCCTCCTCCTCGTCCTCCTCCACCTCGTCCTCCTCCTCCTCCTCCTCCTCCTCTTTGTCCTCCTCCTCCTCCTCCTCGTCTTCCTCCTCCTCGTCCTCCTCCTCCTAGTCCTCGTCCTCCTCCTCGTCGTCCTCCTCCTTCTCATCTTCGTCTCCTCCTCCTCCTCCTCGTCCGCCTCCTCCTCGTCCTCCTCCTCCTCGTCCTCCTCCTCCTCGTCCTCCTCCTCCTCCTCCTCCTCGTCCTCGTCCTCCTCCTCCTCGTCCTCCTCCTCCTCCTCCTCATCCTCGTCCTCCTCCTCCTCCTCCTCCTCCTCGTCCTCCTCCTCCTCGTCCTCCTCCTTGTCCTCCTCCTCCTCCTCCTCCTCCTCCTCGTCCTCCTCCTCCTCGTACGCCTCCTCCTCCTCGTCCTCGTCGTCCTCCTCCTCGTCCTCCTCCTCCTCGTCCTCCTCCTCCTCGTCCTCGTCCTCCTCCTCCTCGTCCTCCTCCTCCTCCTCCTCGTCCTCCTCCTCCTCGTCTTCGTCCTCATCCTCCTCCTCCTCGTCCTCCTCCTCCTCCTCCTCCTCGTCCTCCTCCTCCTCTTCCTCCTTGTCCTCCTCCTCCTCATCCTCCTCCTCCTCGTCCTCCTCCTCCTCGTCCTCCCCTCCTCCTCGTCCTCCTCGTCCTCCTCATACTTTTCCTCGTCCTCCTCCTCCTCGTCTCCTCCTCCTCCTCCTCGTCCTCCTCCTCCTCCTCCTCGTCCTCCTCCTCCTCGTCCTCGTCCTCCTCCTCCTCGTCTTCGTCCTCCTCCTCCTCCTCCTCGGACTCCTCCTCCTCCTCCTCGTCGTCCTCCTCGTCCTCGTCCTCCTCGTCCTCATCCTCTTTCTCATCCTCGTCCTCGTCCTCGTCCTCGTCCTCCGCGTCGTCCTCCTCCTCCTCCTCATCATCGTCCTCCTCCTCCTCGTCCTCCTCCTCCTCGTCCTCCTCCTCCTCGTCCTCGTCCTCCTCCTCCTCGTCCTCCTCCTCCTCGTCTTCGTCCTCCTCGTCCTCCTCCTCGTCCTCCTCCTCCTCCTCCTCCTCCTCGTCCTCCTCCTCCTCGTCCTCGTCCTCCTCGTCCTCGTCCTCCTCCTCCTCGTCTTCGTCCTCCTCCTCCTCCTCCTCGTCCTCCTCCTCCTCCTCCTCGTCCTCCTCCTCCTCCTCCTCCTTGTCCTCCTCCTCCTCATCCTCCTCCTCCTCCGTCCTCCTCCTCCTCGTCCTCCTCCTCCTCGTCCTCGTCCTCGTCCTCCTCCTCCTCCTCCTCGTCCTCCTCCTCCTCGTCCTGCTCCTCTTTCTGCTCCTCCTCGTCCTCCTCCTCCTCGTCCTCCTCCTCCTCGTCGTCGTCCTCCACATCCTCCTCATCGTGGTCCTCCTCCTCGTCCTCCTCCACCTCGTCCTCCTCCTCCTCGTCCTCCTCCTCTTTGTCCTCCTCCTCCTCCTCCTCGTCTTCCTCCTCCTCGTCCTCCTCCACCTCGTCCTCCTCCTCCTCCTCCTCCTCCTCTTTGTCCTCCTCCTCCTCCTCCTCGTCTTCCTCCTCCTCGTCCTCCTCCTCCTAGTCCTCGTCCTCCTCCTCGTCGTCCTCCTCCTTCTCATCTTCGTCCTCCTCCTCCTCCTCGTCGTCCGCCTCCTCCTCGTCCTCCTCCTCCTCGTCCTCCTCCTCCTCGTCTCCTCCTCCTCCTCCTCCTCGTCCTCGTCCTCCTCCTCCCTCGTCCTCCTCCTCCTCCTCCTCATCCTCGTCCTCCTCCTCCTCCTCCTCCTCCTCGTCCTCCTCCTCCTCGTCTCCTCCTTGTCCTCCTCCTCCTCCTCCTCCTCCTCCTCGTCCTCCTCCTCCTCGTACGCCTCCTCCTCCTCGTCCTCGTCGTCCTCCTCCTCGTCCTCCTCCTCCTCGTCCTCCTCCTCCTCGTCCTCGTCCTCCTCCTCCTCGTCCTCCTCCTCCTCCTCCTCGTCCTCCTCCTCCTCGTCTTCGTCTCATCCTCCTCCTCCTCGTCCTCCTCCTCCTCCTCGTCCTCCTCCTCCTCTTCCTCCTTGTCCTCCTCCTCCTCATCCTCCTCCTCCTCGTCCTCCTCCTCCTCGTCCTCCTCCTCCTCCTCGTCCTCCTCGTCCTCCTCATACTTTTCCTCGTCCTCCTCCTCCTCGTCCTCCTCCTCCTCCTCCTCGTCCTCCTCCTCCTCCTCCTCGTCCTCCTCCTCCTCGTCCTCGTCCTCCTCCTCCTCGTCTTCGTCCTCCTCCTCCTCCTCCTCGGACTCCTCCTCCTCCTCCTCGTCCTCCTCGTCCTCGTCCTCCTCGTCTCATCTCTTTCTCATCCTCGTCCTCGTCCTCGTCCTCGTCCTCCGCGTCGTCCTCCTCCTCCTCCTCATCATCGTCCTCCTCCTCCTCGTCCTCCTCCTCCTCGTCCTCCTCCTCCTCGTCCTCGTCCTCCTCCTCCTCGTCCTCCTCCTCCTCGTCTTCGTCCTCCTCGTCCTCCTCCTCGTCCTCCTCCTCCTCCTCCTCCTCCTCGTCCTCCTCCTCCTCGTCCTCGTCCTCCTCGTCCTCGTCCTCCTCCTCCTCGTCTTCGTCTCCTCCTCCTCCTCCTCGTCCTCCTCCTCCTCCTCCTCGTCCTCCTCCTCCTCCTCCTCCTTGTCCTCCTCCTCCTCATCCTCCTCCTCCTCGTCCTCCTCCTCCTCGTCCTCCTCCTCCTCGTCCTCGTCCTCGTCCTCCTCCTCCTCCTCCTCCTCCTCTCCTCCTCCTCCTGGTCCTCGTCCTCCTCGTCCTCGTCCTCTTCCTCGTCCTCGTCCTCCTCCTCCTCCTCCTCATACTCGTCCTCCTCCTCCTCATCCTCATCCTCCTCCTCCTCTTCCTCATCCTCGTCCCCCACGTCCTCCTCGTCCTCCTCGTGCTCGTCCTCCTCCTCCTCCTCCTACCGCACCTCCTCCTCCTCCTCCTCGTCCTCCTCCTCCTCGTCCTCGTCCTCCTCTTTGTCGTCCTCCTCCTCTTCCTCGTCCTCATCCTCCTCGTCGTCCTCCTCCTCCTCGTCTTCGTCCTCCTCCTCCTCTTCCTCGTCCTCGTCCTCGTCCTCCTCCTCCTCTCCTCCTCCTCCTCCTCCTCCTCCTCCTCCTCGTCCTCCTCGTCCTCGTCCTCCTTTTCCTCCTCCTCGTCCTCTTCCTCCTCATCCTCGTGCTCCTCCTCCTCGTCCTCCTCCTCCCTCGTCCTCCTTCCTCGTCCTCCTCCTCCTCGTCCTCCTCTTCCTCGTCCTCCTCCTCGTCCTCCTCCTCGTCGTCCTCCTCCTCCTCTTTGTCCTCCTCCTCCTCCTCCTCGTCTTCCTCCTCCTCGTCCTCCTCCACCTCGTCCTCCTCCTCCTCCTCCTCCTCCTCTTTGTCCTCCTCCTCCTCCTCCTCGTCTTCCTCCTCCTCGTCCTCCTCCTCCTAGTCCTCGTCCTCCTCCTCGTCCTCCTCCTCCTCCTCCTCCTCGTCCTCGTCCTCCTCCTCCTCGTCCTCCTCCTCCTCCTCCTCATCCTCGTCCTCCTCCTCCTCCTCCTCATCCTCGTCCTCCTCCTCCTCGTCCTCCTCCTTGTCCTCCTCCTCCTCCTCCTCCTCCTCCTCGTCCTCCTCCTCCTCGTACGCCTCCTCCCTCCTCGTCCTCGTCGTCCTCCTCTCGTCTCCTCCTCCTCGTCCTCCTCCTCCTCGTCCTCGTCCTCCTCCTCCTCGTCCTCCTCCTCCTCTCCTCGTCCTCCTCCTCCTCGTCTTCGTCCTCATCCTCCTCCTCCTCGTCCTCCTCCTCCTCCTCGTCCTCCTCCTCCTCTTCCTCCTTGTCCTCCTCCTCCTCATCCTCCTCCTCCTCGTCCTCCTCCTCCTCGTCCTCCTCCTCCTCCTCGTCCTCCTCGTCCTCCTCATACTTTTCCTCGTCCTCCTCCTCCTCGTCCTCCTCCTCCTCCTCCTCGTCCTCCTCCTCCTCCTCCTCGTCCTCCTCCTCCTCGTCCTCGTCCTCCTCCTCCTGTCTTCGTCCTCCTCCTCCTCCTCCTCGGACTCCTCCTCCTCCTCCTCGTCGTCCTCCTCGTCCTCGTCCTCCTCGTCCTCATCCTCTTTCTCATCCTCGTCCTCGTCCTCGTCCTCGTCCTCCGCGTCGTCCTCCTCCTCCTCCTCATCATCGTCCTCCTCCTCCTCGTCCTCCTCCTCCTCGTCCTCCTCCTCCTCGTCTCGTCCTCCTCCTCCTCGTCCTCCTCCTCCTCGTCTTCGTCCTCCTCGTCCTCCTCCTCGTCCTCCTCCTCCTCCTCCTCCTCCTCGTCCTCCTCCTCCTCGTCCTCGTCCTCCTCGTCCTCGTCCTCCTCCTCCTCGTCTTCGTCCTCCTCCTCCTCCTCCTCGTCCTCCTCCTCCTCCTCCTCGTCCTCCTCCTCCTCCCTCCTCCTTGTCCTCCTCCTCCTCATCCTCCTCCTCCTCGTCCTCCTCCTCCTCGTCCTCCTCCTCCTCGTCCTCGTCCTCGTCCTCCTCCCTCTTCTTCCTCTTCTCCTCCTCCTCCTCCTCCTGGTCCTCGTCCTCCTCGTCCTCGTCCCTTCCTCGTCCTCGTCCTCGTCCTCCTCCTCCTCATACTCGTCCTCCTCCTCCTCATCCTCATCCTCCTCCTCCTCTTCCTCATCCTCGTCCCCCACGTCCTCCTCGTCCTCCTCGTGCTCGTCCTCCTCCTCCTCCTCCTACCGCACCTCCTCCTCCTCCTCCTCGTCCTCCTCCTCCTCGTCCTCGTCCTCCTCTTTGTCGTCCTCCTCCTCTTCCTCGTCCTCATCCTCCTCGTCGTCCTCCTCCTCCTCGTCTTCGTCCTCCTCCTCCTCTTCCTCGTCCTCGTCCTCGTCCTCCTCCTCCTCGTCCTCCTCCTCCTCCTCCTCCTCCTCCTCCTCGTCCTCCTGGTCCTCGTCCTCCTTTTCCTCCTCCTCGTCCTCTTCCTCCTCATCCTCGTGCTCCTCCTCCTCGTCCTCCTCCTCCTCGTCCTCCTCCTCGTCCTCCTCCTCCTCGTCCTCCTCTTCCTCGTCCTCCTCCTCGTCCTCCTCCTCGTCGTCCTCCTCCTCCTCTTTGTCCTCCTCCTCCTCCTCCTCGTCTTCCTCCTCCTCGTCCTCCTCCTCCTCGTCCTCGTCCTCCTTCTCCTCGTCCTCCTCCTCCTCGTCTTCGTCCTCCTCCTCCTCCCTCCTCCTCCTCCTCCTCGTCCTCCTCCTCCTCGTCCTCGTCCTCCTCCTCCTCGTCCTCCCTCCTCCTCATCCTCATCCTTTCTCGTCCTCATCCTCATCCTCCTCCTCCTCCTCCTCATCCTCGTCCTCCTCCTCGTCATCCTCATCCTCCGCGTCCTCTTCCTCATCCTCATCCTCCACGTCCTCCTCGTCCTCATCCTCCTCCTCGTCCTCGTCCTCCTCGTCCTCGTCCTTCTCGTCCTCATCCTCATCCTTCTCCTCCTCGTCCTCCTCCTCATCCTCATCCTCCTCTCCTCCCTCCTCGTCGACCTCCTCCTCGTCCTCCTCCTCCTCGTCCTCCTCCTCCTCCTCCTCGTCCTCGTCCTCCTCCTCGTCCTCCTCCTCCTCGTCCTCCTCCTTGTCCTCCTCCTCCTCGTCCTCCTCCTCCTCGTCCTCCTCCTGGTCCTCATCCTCCTTTTCCTCCTCTCGTCCTCCTCCTCCTCATCCTCATCCTCCTTGTCCTCGTCCTCCTCATAGTTTTCCTCGTCCTCGTCCTCGTCCTCGTCCTCCTCGTCCTCATCCTCGTCCTCCTCCTCCTCCTCCTCTTCGTCCTCCTCCTCCTCATCCTCCTCCTCCTCGTCTTCGTCCTCCTATTCCACCTCCTCCTCGTCCTCCTCCTCCTCGTCGTCGTCCTCCACCTCCTCCTCCTCCTCGTCGTCCTCCTCGTCCTCCTCCTCCTCTTTGTCCTCCTCCTCCTCCTCCTCGTCTTCCGCCTCCTCGTCCTCCTCATCCTCGTCCTCGTCCTCCTCCTCCTCCCCGTCCTCCTCCTCCTCGTCTTCTCCTCCGCCTCGTCCTCCTCCTCCTCCTCGTCCTCCTCCTCATCGTCGTCCTCCTCCTCCTCCTCCTCGTCCTCCTCCTCCTCCTCATCCTCCTCCTCGTCATCCTCCTCCTCGTCCTCCTCCTCGTCCTCCTTTTCCTCCTCCTCGTCCTCCTCCTCCTCATCGTTTTCCTCCTCCCTCGCTCTCCTCCTCGTCCTTCTCCTTGTCTTCCTCCTCCTCGTCCTCGTCCTCCTCGTCCTCATCCTCGTCCTCATCCTCCTCTTCCCTCGTCCCCTCTTCCTCCTCCTCCTC
Source organism: Lonchura striata (assembly GCF_046129695.1). Taxonomy (NCBI): domain Eukaryota; kingdom Metazoa; phylum Chordata; class Aves; order Passeriformes; family Estrildidae; genus Lonchura; species Lonchura striata. Next base: position 601,364 of record NW_027461090.1, read on the forward strand.
CTCCTCCTCCTCCTCCTCGCCCTCCTCCTCCTCCTCCTTCTGCTCCTCGTCCTCGTCCTCGTCCTCCTCCTCGTCCTCCTCCTCCTCGTCCTCCTCCTCCTCGTCGTCGTCCTCCACATCCTCCTCATCGTGGTCCTCCTCCTCGTCCTCCTCCACCTCGTCCTCCTCCTCCTCGTCCTCCTCCTCTTTGTCCTCCTCCTCCTCCTCCTCGTCTTCCTCCTCCTCGTCCTCCTCCACCTCGTCCTCCTCCTCCTCCTCCTCCTCCTCTTTGTCCTCCTCCTCCTCCTCCTCGTCTTCCTCCTCCTCGTCCTCCTCCTCCTAGTCCTCGTCCTCCTCCTTGTCGTCCTCCTCGTTCTCATCTTCGTCCTCCTCCTCCTCCTCCTCCTCGTCCTCCTCCTCCTCGTCCTCCTCCTCCTCCTCCTCCTCGTCCTCGTCCTCCTCCTCCTCGTCCTCCTCCTCCTCATCCTCATCCTCCTCGTCCTCTTCCTCATGCTCATCCTCCACGTCCTCCTCGTCCTCATCCTCCTCCTCGTCCTCGTCCTCCTCGTCCTCGTCCTTCTGGTCCTCCTCCTCCTCATCCTCGTCCTCCTCCTCCTCCTCGTCCACCTCCTCCTCCTCCTCCTCCTCCTCCTCCTCGTCCTCCTCCTCCTCCTCGTCCTCCTCCTTGTCCTCCTCCTCCTCCTCCTCCTCCTCCTCGTCCTCCTCCTCCTCGTCCGCCTCCTCCTCCTCGTCCTCCTCGTCCTCCTCATACTCCTCCTCGTCCTCCTCCTCCTCGTCCTCCTCCTCCTCGTCCTCGTCCTCCTCCTCCTCGTCCTCCTCCTCCTCCTCCTCGTCCTCCTCCTCCTCGTCTTTGACCTCCTCCTCCTCCTCCACGTCCTCCTCCTCCTCCTGCTCCTCGTCCTCCTCCTCCTCCTTGTCCTCATCCTCCTCATCCTCCTCCTCCTCGTCCTCCTCCTCCTCGTCCTCCTCCTCCTCCTCGTCCTCCTCGTCCTCCTCATACTTTTCCTCGTCCTCCTCCTCCTCGTCCTCCCTCCTCCTCCTCCTCGTCCTCCTCCTCCTCCTCCTCGTCCTCCTCCTCCTCGTCCTCCTCCTCCTCGTCTTCGTCCTCCTCCTCCTCCTCCTCGTACTCCTCCTCCTCCTCCTCGTCCTCCTCCTCGTCCTCGTCCTCCTCGTCCTCATCCTCTTTCTCATCCTCGTCCTCGTCCTCGTCCTCGTCCTCCGCGTCATCCTCCTCCTCCTCCTCATCCTCGTCCTCCTCCTCCTCGTCCTCCTCCTCCTCGTCCTCCTCCTCCTCGTCCTCGTCCTCCTCCTCCTCGTCCTCCTCCTCCTCGTCTTCGTCCTCCTCGTCCTCCTCCTCGTCCTCCTCCTCCTCCTCCTCCTCCTCGTCCTCCTCCTCCTCGTCCTCGTCCTCCTCGTCCTCGTCCTCCTCCTCCTCGTCTTCGTCCTCCTCCTCCTCCTCCTCGTCCTCCTCCTCCTCCTCCTCGTCCTCCTCCTCCTCCTCCTCCTTGTCCTCCTCCTCCTCATCCTCCTCCTCCTCGTCCTCCTCCTCCTCGTCCTCCTCCTCCTCGTCCTCGTCCTCCTCCTCCTCCTCCTCCTCCTCCTCCTCCTCCTCCTCATCCTGGTCCTCGTCCTCCTCGTCCTCGTCCTCTTCCTCGTCCTCGTCCTCGTCCTCGTCCTCCGCGTCGTCCTCCTCCTCCTCCTCGTCCTCGTCCTCCTCCTCCTCATACTCGTCCTCCTCCTCTTCATCCTCATCCTCCTCCTCCTCTTCCTCATCCTCGTCCTCCACGTCCTCCACGTCCTCCTCGTCCTCCTCGTGCTCGTCCTCCTCCTCCTCCCGCACCTCCTCCTCCTCCTCCTCGTCCTCCTCCTCCTCGTCCTCGTCCTCCTCTTTGTCGTTCTCCTCCTCTTCCTCGTCCTCATCCTCCTCGTCGTCCTCCTCCTCCTCGTCTTCGTCCTCCTCCTCCTCTTCCTCGTCCTCGTCCTCGTCCTCCTCCTCCTCGTCCTCCCTCCTCCTCCTCCTCCTCCTCCTCCTCCTCCTCCTCCGTCCTCGTCCTCCTTTTCCTCCTCCTCGTCCTCTTCCTCCTCATCCTCGTGCTCCTCCTCCTCGTCCTCCTCCTCCTCGTCCTCCTCCTCTTCCTCCTCCTCCTCGTCTTCCTCCTCCTCGTCCTCCTCCTCGTCCTCCTCCTCGTCGTCCTCCTCCTCCTCTTTGTCCTCCTCCTCCTCCTCCTCGTCTTCCTCCTCCTCGTCCTCCTCCTCCTCGTCCTCATCCTCCTCCTCGTCCTCGTCCTCCTCGTCCTCGTCCTTCTGGTCCTCCTCCTCCTCATCCTCGTCCTCCTCCTCCTCCTCGTCCACCTCCTCCTCCTCCTCCTCCTCCTCCTCGTCCTCCTCCTCCTCCTCCTCATCCTCGTCCTCCTCCTCCTCGTCCTCCTCCTTGTCCTCCTCCTCCTCCTCCTCCTCCTCCTCGTGCTCCTCCTCCTCGTCCGCCTCCTCCTCCTCGTCCTCCTCGTCCTCCTCATACTCCTCCTCGTCCTCCTCCTCCTCGTCCTCCTCCTCCTCGTCCTCGTCCTCCTCCTCCTCGTCCTCCTCCTCCTCCTCCTCGTCCTCCTCCTCCTCGTCTTCGACCTCCTCCTCCTCCTCCTCGTCCTCTCCTCCTCCTCCTCCTCCTCGTCCTCCTCCTCCTCCTTGTCCTCCTCCTCCTCCTCCTCCTCCTCCTCGTCTTCCTCTTCCTCCTCCTCGTCCTCCTCCTCCTCGTCCTCGTCCTCCTCCTCCTCGTCTTCGTCCTCCTCCTCCTCGTCCTCGTACTCCTCCTCCTCCTCCTCGTCCTCCTCCTCGTCCTCGTCCTCCTCGTCCTCATCCTCTTTCTCATCCTCGTCCTCGTCCTCGTCCTCGTCCTCCGCGTCGTCCTCCTCCTCCTCCTCATCCTCGTCCTCCTCCTCCTCGTCCTCCTCCTCCTCGTCCTCCTCCTCCTCGTCCTCGTCCTCCTCCTCCTCGTCCTCCTCCTCCTCGTCTTCATCCTCCTCGTCCTCCTCCTCGCTCCTCCTCCTCCTCCTCCTCCTCGTCCTCCTCCTCCTCGTCCTCGTCCTCCTCCTCCTCGTCCTCCTCCTCCTCGTCTTCGTCCTCGTCCTCCTCCTCCTCGTCCTCCTCCTCCTCCTCCTCGTCCTCCTCCTCCTCCTCCTCCTCCTTGTCCTCCTCCTCCTCATCCTCCTCATCCTCGTCCTCCTCCTCCTGGTCCTCGTCCTCCTCGTCCTCGTCCTCTTCCTCGTCCTCGTCCTCGTCCTCGTCCTCCGCGTCGTCCTCCTCCTCCTCCTCGTCCTCGTCCTCCTCCTCCTCATACTCGTCCTCCTCCTCCTCATCCTCATCCTCCTCCTCCTCTTCCTCATCCTCGTCCTCCACGTCCTCCTCGTCCTCCTCGTGATCGTCCTCCTCCTCCTCCTCCTACCGCACCTCCTCCTCCTCCTCCTCGTCCTCCTCCTCTTCCTCGTCCTCATCCTCCTCGTCGTCCTCCTCCTCCTCGTCTTCCTCCTCCTCCTCCTCTTCCTCGTCCTCGTCCTCGTCCTCGTCCTCCTCGTCCTCCTCCTCCTCCTCCTCCTCCTCCTCCTCCTCCTCCTCCTCCTCCTCCTCGTCCTCGTCCTTCTCGTCCTCATCCTCATCCTTCTCCTCCTCGTCCTCCTCCTCATCCTCATCCTCCTCCTCCTCCTCGTCGACCTCCTCCTCGTCCTCCTCCTCCTCGTCCTCCTCCTCCTCCTCCTCCTCGTCCTCGTCCTCCTCCTCCTCGTCCTCCTCCTCCTCATCCTCATCCTCCTCGTCCTCTTCCTCATGCTCATCCCCCACGTCCTCCTCGTCCTCATCCTCCTCCTCGTCCTCGTCCTCCTCGTCCTCCTCCTCCTCGTCCTCCTCCTCCTCCTCCTCCTCGTCCTCGTCCTCCTCCTCCTCGTCCTCCTCCTCCTCATCCTCATCCTCCTCGTCCTCTTCCTCATGCTCATCCCCACGTCCTCCTCGTCCTCATCCTCCTCCTCGTCCTCGTCCTCCTCGTCCTCGTCCTTCTGGTCCTCCTCCTCCTCATCCTCGTCCTCGTCCTCCTCCTCGTCCACCTCCTCCTCGTCCTCCTCCTCCTCGTCCTCCTCCTCCTCGTCCTCCTCCTCCTCCTCCTCATCCTCGTCCTCGTTTTCCTCCTCGTCCACCTCCTCCTCGTCCTCCTCCTCCTCGTCCTCCTCCTCCTCCTCCTCCTCCTCGTCCTCCTCCTCCTCGTCCTCCTCCTGGTCCTCGTCCTCCTTTTCCTCGTCCTCGTCTCCTCCTCCTCGTCTGTTCTCTCTC